>NC_139953.1:11650265-11672765 GCF_963454915.1 Gymnoscopelus microlampas
GTCAAGGTTACAGACTGGTAATTCGGTTCCATTTCCTGACTATCAATCATGTAGCTAGGGACCCCCTGGAGTCCCCTCAAGGAAACCCTGGGGGTCCCCGTATCCCACGTTGGGAACCAGAGGGCTAGAGTGAACCTCCATTGACATTAAAGGGATATTTCACTTTCAAACATATTTGGGGTAATTTTATCGTCTGTTTAGGCTTTTGTGAGCAACCCCGAACAGTTTTTAAGTTGCTTGATTCAGTATTTAGATATTTGATATTCATTTTACCCCTTTCCATACAAACCCATTGTAACTTCAAACTTCATTTTAACCATGATTGATTCAACAAAAACACCCGTCCTTGGTTCTGGTGACTATACTGCCCTCCTAATACATGAGGGGCCATGTTTATTCAATTACTTTTTTCATTCTTTTTTCTTTTATAATTGTATTGTATTGTATTTATTTATTTATTTTTCATTTTCCCAAACATAGTTTTCTTAATAATGAAAAGTAATTGAAAAAACATGGTGTTTTCGATGAATCTATCATGATTAAAATGGAGTTTGAAGTTACAATGGGTTTGTAACATCGAATATCTAAACACTGAATCAAGCAACTTAAAAACTGTCTGGTGTGCTCACAAAAGCCTGGGTAGACGTTAAGATGACCCCAAACATGCTTTAAAGGGATAAAGTCCCGGGTTGTGTTCCTGGCGAGTGGCAAACCCTTACCTATTAAAACCAAAAAGAAATAACATCCAAATGGGATCACCTTTATAGACGAGATTCGGAGCAGCCGGCCACCAGCCTGTTGGCAAAGTGCAGCCTTTACCTTTGGCCATCCCGTCCCTATGTTCCCAGAATAACACCACGCTCGCACACGATCCAAGAGGAGGCTCAGATTTAGGCATCGTAAACTCTCTGCTCTTTTGAGTTGCCTGCTTCATGCATAGCCATCATCAATCACATTGTGAACCACTCGTCACTCCCCTTGTAACAGCTGTAGCTGTGCTGTATGCGCTGCTCCTTGAAGGAGCCATGGTAGTTACTGTTAATTAATGCATAATATTGATTTATTGCTTATATGCAATCATAGTGTAGTGGTTAGAGCACATCCCTTCCGTGCGGATGGTCGGGGGTTCAAACCCTGCCCTGGGGTCGACGTCAGTATGGGCATGTGGTTGCAATGGGTTCCTGACGCCAAATAAAATGCGTTGAGAATCTGTGCCACGTCTTTTCGGGGGGCGGGGAGGGGGGTTTCTGAGGCTTGTCGCAGACGGATGATGATGATACAACTCTGCACACATGACATGACATACAGAACAACATACAGAAAGTTTATAGTAGTAATAGTAATCACTGTGTCATCAGTTCATAGTTGTTTTTTTTGTATAGGGCGCTCCATTTGGAATGGAAACCCCTAACCAACGCTGGCAGTGAGCACATAGTTACCTCTAACCCCTGGCAGTGTGAGTGCCATGCTCTGCCCGTTGAGCTACACACACGGAATGGAAGCCCTTTCCATGGCAGTTTAGTCATTCTGTCCTTTTATTGTTCTGGCCAATGGATAAAACAGCGTGAGGTCTCACTAACGTTTTCTTGGAGAGGCAAGGGAAATGGCAAACTGCATGTTCAAGTGTCTTTATACCCATTTCATCACTTTCAACCTGGCGTCCCTGTTTTGGGCATACCATTATAGGCAAAATATTCAGCATTTTTTCAGAAATAAAAATGGCCTACCTACAAGCTCATAACGTGGGGCATCACAACGCGTAGTGTGCTTTGTAGATGATTTATTTTCACGTTTTGTCATACGACAAAGTATAGGGCTTAAGACAATGACTGACTGCTGCAATTAACTACATAAAGTCACTTATCAAAAGTGCATGTGTGGAAATGACACTTTTTAGCACTGCTCGCGGTTGGGATCTAACAATTGTGATACAACATTATCTAGAAAAATAAAATACTATGCCATGGAATTAGCTGTGCACACAGTAGCTGTGACCCCTATACATATTCTGGGGTCCCCATGACCTCCTCCAGCAAGGCCAACATTTCCGCTTGTCAGTTAAAGTGTTTGCTGTTGTGTACAGCAGGGGTCTTCAACGTTTTCAGCCCAAGGACCCCCTAGCAGAGAGAGAGATGAAGCAGGGACCCCCTCTTTATTGTATAAAATTGTTTCAAATTCAACTTTTTTAGTTTACATGGTCTGCTCTTTTTTCCCCTCTACACCTATACCTCTTTACCAAAAATAGCCGATCTACAAGCTCACAACGGCGTTGTGACCTTGTAGATCTGCTATTTTTGGCTAAAGTTCTCCTCAGAAAAGGGATGCTAGGGTTCAAGTGGTTAAGGTAAAAAAGAAAAATCCTATCACACAAAGATTTGGCGGACCCCCTGTAGTAACTCTGAGGACCCCCAAGGGGTCCCGGACCCCCTGTTGAAGACCTCTGGTGTACAGTATATGTGAATCCTTTAGTGAATATTCAAAATGTAGCATATTCCAAATGTGGCACTATAATAATGATTTATATAAGTTAAATGTAATTTGTATCACCTTTTTTTTAGCCCCACTAGTGAAATCAACTCAGATGTCAATTCCTTTTATATAAGGGTTGGTTAGAGCATTTGACACCTTTATCAACTCAGATGTATTTGTATAGCACCACCGCTTCATTGTTTTGATTGACGTTTTTATTGCCAAAAATGCACACAAAACCCCACATGGCACTCAGTTTACATACATGAATTGAACATATATATTTATACATATCTGTCAAAAGGATAAAACACAGAAAAGCTTGAGAACTCATTTCCATGGTGGACCTGAACTGCAGTCCACAGTCTCAAAGGGCTTTATAGTGAGAGCCTGTCAGTTACAGCCAACTCTGGTTGGGTGTAAGGATGAACATGGCCTCTAGGGGGCTCTGTGTTTTTATTTGAGTATGTGAACAATTAAGTGTGTGCGTGCGTGCGTGCAAGTGCCGAGTATGCAGTTTACTGTCTTTCAGCGAGTCTGTTTTTTTCTGTTCCCTCATATCAATGTGTGTGTGTGTGTGTGTGTGTGTGTGTGTGTGTGTGTGTGTGTGTGTGTGTGTGTGTGTGTGTGTGTGTGTGTGTGTGTGTGTGTGTGTGTGTGTGTGTGTGTGTGTGTGTGTGTGTGTGTGTGTGTGTGTGTGTGAGAGCATCTCTCCTCTTTCTCATCTTTCATCCTGCAGTATGGTTTTTGTTTCTTGTTTGTGTGCCATTCATGGTGACATGACGTGTGTGTGCATGCATGCGTGCGTTTGTGTGTGTGGTTTTCTGTCTTTCACTCATTCAATCTGTCATGGTTTTGTGTGCCCTTGGTTTCAGTGTGAGTGATTGGGCCGGGCGTGAGTGTCCCCCTGTGTGCATGCGTGCTTGAAGTGCGTGTGTGCAGTGGTGTAAAGTACTGTAAAGTTTTGAGGTATTTTTACTTTACTGGAGTATTTCCAATTTTCAGTGCTTTTGCTTCTACTCGATCCACTGCATCTCAGAGACCTATATTGTACTTTTATTGCACTTCAATTATTTGAGAACTTTACCGGTAGTTACTTTGAAGATTTTAATTATTATTACAAAATCTTTTAATTAAAATATATTAACCACTTCAGCCCTACTTAAACTTCAAGATCTACAAGCTCACAAAGCATCGCGACACGTGATTGGCTATTTTCAAAAGATTTTTAATACATTTTAGACAACTTGTGAAATGGGACATTCAGCAGAATGAGTACTTTCTGCTTTTGGTACTTTCAGGACATTTTGATACCAATACTTTTGTACTTTTACTCAAGTAAATGTTGAATTCCGGACTTTTACTTGTTGAATTCCGGACTTTTACTTGTAACAGAGTGTTTCTACATTGCAGTATTGATACTTTTACTTAAGTAAAAATATGTGAGTACTTCTTCCACCTCTGCGTGTGTGTGTGTGTGTAGCATACCATGAAGGTGTTCACGTGTTTGAAGGAGTCTAGATCAACACCAGCCGCGAGCGCCAGCGCTTTGCGTCTCTGCAGAGTTCCCCAGACTCTGCGCTCACACATGGGCTGAGGAGGGGGATGTTTACTCCACGTGTAAATAAAAGCAGAGGGTAATTTATGTCGATGTGTGAACATGCTGAACTAATAAAGTGGGGCCATCTGCCTCTGAAAACAATAGTTGGCCATTTCCTTTTTTTTCCCCTCCCCCTGAAAAAAACAGAGACAAATGCCATCAAGCGTCTCAGATTCCATTGCGCTGCGGAGATTGAAGACGTCACAACAAATGTCAGACCCAAGATTAAGATTACACAGTAAAATCTGTAAAAATTTGACTCTGATAATGTACAAATCTATAACCAAAAAGACCTGGGTCCTTTTGGCTACATGTGGACACTCTCAGAGTTACAAATGGATAAATGAACATATAAAAACGGAATGTAAAAACTGTGTAGTTACGCTATTTAACCCATTAAGACCTGAGGCGATTCTTAAAACATTTGTAAATCCTAACAGTTTCTAAATTCTATTCTATTCTAAAATAGAATATATATAAAAAAAAAAATTAAAATATTTTTGAATAGCCAAAGAAATCTAAAGTGACACAGATGCGTTCCAAGTCTTAATTAACTGAAAACTCCATTGAAACCGAACTCGAAGAATATAAACTGGAATAAAAAAAATCAGCAAGCAGAGATACTCTTAGGTTGTCAAAAGTGAAACTAAGTGACGTGACCACATGCTTTCTGGTCCTTTCCTTGAACAGAAACCCATTGTAACACAGACCGTTGATAGATATCAACTAGAATCACTGTGTTGTTTAACATTGTGTTTGTATCCGTGCCTCCACAAATAAACCAGACACAGCACACCATTGTTAAGTACAACTGTGGTGTATCTGGTTTGTGTATTTCTATGATCAAAGATTTTTTTTTCTTTTTTTCTTCTGAAAGGAGTTTTGCTGCTGTAGGGACCATGTGTGCTTTTACTGTTTTCATTGAAAGTCTTCTATCAAACACACACACACACACACACACCCACAGCTATCATTGCAGCTCCCTTGAGCAAGGCAGTTGAAAGCCTATACAGTGGGCAGATTCCAGTTGTGAATGTTTGGCAGCGGTGCAAAGTAGCTACACTAAGTACATTTACGTATGTACTGTACTTAAGTAATATTTTGAGGCATTTTTACTTTATTGTAGTATTTTCAATTTTACTTCTACTCCACATCTCAGAGGAAAATATTGTACGTTTACTCCACTACAAATATATGAAAAGTTAAGTTACTAGTTACTTTGTAGATATAAATTATTATATCATAACACATACATTAACCACTTCAGCCCTATTTTATACCTATGCTATTTGAAAATAGCCGATCTACAAGCTCACAACGCGTCGCGATGCGACGCGTTGTGAGCTTGTAGATCTGCTATTTTCAAACATTTTAGTACTTTTACTTTTGGTACTTTAAGTACATTTTGATACCAATACTGTTGTACTTTTACTCAAGTCAATTTTGGATTCCAGGCTTTTACTACGAGTACTTCCACATTGCAGTATTGATACTTTTAAGTAAAACATTTGAGTACTTTTTCCACCACTGGGCATCACTGTGACGTTTGGTGCTTCTTCCTCCTTTTGTCCAGCCAGTAGTTGGCAGAACTTGGCAAAGGCGAGCGAGGTGGCTTTATTTTTTTTTTAGCCAGGTCAACTCCAGTACGATATGGAGTGGAACTTTCCATTTCTTCATGGACACCTTGCAGCGTCCTTTGCCAAACCCACTGGCAGTTGAGGCTGTGTTCCAGGTAGACCCAGGCTGGTCATAGCCGGCAGCGAAGAATACATTTGACATCTCCATAAACAGGTGGTGTAAAGTAACCAAGTACATGTACTCAAGTACTGTACTTAAGTACAATTTTTGAGTTCCAATCTTCAGTACTTTTACTTCTACTCCACTACATCTCACATGCAAATATTGTACTTTTACTCCACTACAATTATTTGAAAACGTAAGTTACTAGTTACTTTGTAGATTTTGATTATTATTACAAAACCACTTCAGCCCTATATACATTTCGGCCATTTGAAAATAGCCGATCTACAAGCTCACAATGCTTCGCGATGCAACGCATTGTGAGCTTGTAGATCTGCTATTTTCAAAAGATTTTCATGCATTTTATACATTTGAAAACTTTGTGAAATGGGACATTCTGCATAATGAGTACTTTCTACTTTTGGTACTTTAAGTACATTTTGATTCCAATACTTTTGTACTTTTACTCAAGTACATTTAGAATTCCGGAATTGTACTTGTAACCGAGTATTTCTACATTGCAGTATTGATACTTGATAAAAAAATGTAGTACTGTCCATCCATCGGGTTGACGGGATGCCAAGGCTGTTCCACAACAGCCGTGGATGCAAACAGAAAACCTCCACGTGATGCATCCCAGCCAATAACAGCCGACAGAAGCTGTATCACAGAAACCCGCCTGGCGTAAGCCAATTCTGCAACTACCGACCGTCAGCGACAATCAAGTTTGGTGCTACAAAATAAAAACACATTTAGCTGAACCTTCCCTGCATGATTTAAGGTCAACTGTTTAACAAAGACATGACAGAGTACTTCTGTCATGAATCATGCATATATTTCGGAATGGTTCTTTACCACCAAATGATATTTCCATTACCGGGCTGTAATTTCAGGTTGGGCTCTGTCATCAGGCCTGAATATTAGGCTGTATTTTCTCTTTCTGATGACTAGTTCAGAGTGATGACCTCAGAGCATTGGGGACCTCAAAGCACATTATATTAATGTGCTTTGGGTCATGTCCTGGACTCTGTGCAAGTATAAGGTCATCATAAAGCCTCATTTATACTTCGTCGTAACATGGTGTCGGCAAGCCAGAAATATCCGATCTACAAGGTCCCAACATGACGCGGATGTGATGCGTTGGGAGCGTTATAGATCTATACGACCCGCGACACTGCCGTACAGCGGCGTATAAATGAAGCATGCTCACTGCGGTCTATAGTGAAATTTGTCTTCTGTATTTACCCATCCTAGCTAGTAGGAGCAGTGGGTGCCATAAATACAGCGCCCGGGGAGCAGTTAGGGGTTAAGTGTCTTGCTCAGGGACACTTCGACACATAGGCCGGGGCCAGCTACCGAACCGGTGCCGGTATGCTAAATATAAAACATACTTAGCGTCTGTGAACAAGTAAATCAAATCCATCTATCAAAGCATACTGCACTATCTAAATATCCTATGTGAACAAGTAAACATGTATCTTGATCTATGTACAAAGAATAACATAGCATCTAAATAGTCAACAAGCGCAGATGCAAATACAAAATCGAATCGTGGATCTCGGGATCCACATGACAACGGGGAGCTCCGATGCGAATCTGTGACATGACTCCAAATAGTGCATACAGTAATTGTATTCCCAGGTTTCCAGAAGGTGGCATACCCGTTTCCTGTTCATTTTCCCCATAGCTTTGTTTGGTTGGCTAGGTAGCAGATTTGAACCAGAAACACACGTGACACCTTCACATGTGTCTCCACAACGCATCGGCACGCATTATGAGCTTGCATATCTGCTATTTCCGTAATTCTTATTCTGCAGTCCTTTGTCCCGTGCTATGAGAATGTATACAAGTTACATATTACACACAGGCTGTCCAAAGGACAACTGACTGGTCGCATTATGACGTGTGACTATTGTAACATACCTGTTACAATAGTAACCTGTGGTCTGTGCTGATGTCATAACTATATGGCTTACCCTTTTCAGGTTCTATACAGGATGATTGTAGTGTATATGTCTGTATGCTTTTATATTTATTGACGGTGTCTCTTGTTCTGCACCAGGCAGGATGATTGTATAGGGCGTATACTGTACATTATTGCATACTTTACTGCATACGTTATTCATATTTGTTGAGGGTGTCTTTATTGTGTGTTATTCAAATAGTTGTAGTGGAGTAAAAGTACAATATTTGCCTCTTGAGTTATAGTGGAGTAGAAGTAAAAGTACTGGAAATACTCCAGCAAAGTAAAATTACCTCAAAATTGTACATGTACTTAGTTACTTTACACCACTGCCCATATGCCGGCATACATTAACCACCGCACAAGCATCTGGTATTTAATGTTATACTCCTGCATTGCATCTAAATTATCTCGTGTCTCACTTTCAAAACAGCTGTGTTTTCTCCTCTGGCATGAAATCTAAACAAGGGAGGTATGAGACATTACTCTACCGCACAGCAACCACGCTTTGCAACGAGAAGGGGCAACCCCACCAGAGGAGTTCCCCCCCTTGGAGGTTTGATATCACACAGCCGTCCTTTAATCAAACCAACGATGGGCGGACAAACATGCATTCCCTCCACGTCTGTAGACGGAGGTGGACGTGCTGAGAGAAAGCTCCCATTTCCAGGTGTGCGGGGGGGATATATCTACATTAAAAAGAACACACGCGCACACACACACACACACACACACACACACACACACACACACACACACACACACACACACACACACACACACACGTACGTTTGTATTAATATACTTGTGAGGACACAAACAAATTGCTGAAAATAGGCAATAAATGCATTCACAACTGGTCGTAGATCTGCAATTTTTTCAATGTGAGACATCGCTGCACAACTAAATTAAGGAAAACTCTAACCAACCCTAACCTCTGAATGCCTAATTCTATTAGGCATTTACACACACACACACACACACACACACACACACACACACACACACACACACACACACACACACACACACACACACACACACACACGCTTGTGTGTCTGTGTTGACAGTACATGATCTCTCTGTCTGAGAATTAAGACTCTTTGTGCTCTGTAATAATCTGGTTAGGTTTGCGTAATGTAATGTTGGAATTAAATACAGCAATGAAGGAACGGCAGCCTATTTTACTATGTAATTTAGTTCTGAACAAGTCTCAGCTTTACATGTGAGTGTGAGGGTACATACCTATATAACAGGAGAGAATACGTCATCCTATTATAAAACGTAACCGATTGCAGCAACTACAGAGAACCATTTAGTAGTTCCTTATTTTAAACCCTTGTAACCACTTAAACCCTATAAAAAACTAGCACACTTATGTGGCAGGGGCAGGGCTCTATACTTGACCCACTAGTATTTCACCAAATGTCTTCACAGAAAATAGCTGAACAACAAGCTCATAACACGTCGCAATACCGTGGTCGTTGTGTGCTTGTAGGTCGGCTATCGTCGTTGAACGTTTGCTCCAGAATAGCGACGCTCATTTTAACCACTTTAACTATTTATATGTTGGCTCTTAAAAAATAGTAGATCCATATGCTCACAGCGCTTCACTTCGTGCAGTGCTGCGAGCTCAGATATATACGTTTTAACCCATTAAGACCTGGAACTGTGTCATTTTTAGATTTGAGCTAAAAAGCATGATTTTACACTTTGGGCTATTCAAAAATAGCAGATATACAATCTCATAGCGCGGCACCGAGTAATGTGAGTGTGAGGGTACACACACTCACATTAGCGCTACGGGCTTGTAGATCGGCTATTTTTTTTTTATCGTGAAAATGTGTGCAAATCTTTGAATATATATTGTTTAAAGCGAACATTTTTAACTCAAATCTTTGCTTCTGGGGGGTCCCTGGAACAACCTATTTTGATGGGGGTCGGCGGCCAAATACATACAGTATAATTCTGGGGGTCCTTGACATGAAAACGTTTGAGCACCACTGATATAGAAACATAGGCTTTTCAGAATACTGTTGAGATTTAGCAGATACTGTATGTAGAATCGGCTTCAGGTCTCAAAGGGATGGCGGTCCGTGGCCAAACACATACGAGTCCTTGACTTGGAAAAAGTGTGAGAACCCACTGCGTTAGGATGAATGTCTGGACCCTTGCATCCCAGCCAGTGACCATGTTGTTGTTGACATGGTACGGGGAAGATGGAATGAACCGATCGAACCGGAGTGTTCCCCAAAGAACTGAGATTTGAACCAGGCGATTTCCCACGGATAGTGTTGAAGTGTGATATTTCCAATACAAAACACCTGTGGGATGAACTCTGGCAATTTGCTGTTCTCTGTGCCCTACGCAAGATGTGAGGCTGCCGTTAACACATTAAGACCCGTAACGCATCTGTGTCATTTTTAGATATTTTTTTATCAGTGGTTCTCTAGTCTCGCGTTACCAGACTGTTGCCTTCCACAATTTTCAAATGTTTCCGGTCATAGATATATACCGGTCTATATAGCATTCGGAGATTGTGGAATAGTTGTCTGGCCAACGAGAGACTAGTGGTTCTCAAACTTTTTCCTGTCAAGGACCACCCAAAATGATATATTTGTCCGTCGACCCCCCTCTCAAAATATGTTGTTGGACCAGCAGAAGCAAAGATTTGAGTTACAAATGTTCGCTTTAAAAATATATATATTCAAAGATTTGCACACATTTTCCACGATTTTTCAAAAAAATAACACCCTGTGTGAAGGAAGCGGTGCCTTTGGGGCAGGGCTTAACTCATTTCAGTTCGTCCCTATTGGTGGTCTGAGTCCACTTACCAAATTTGTACTTGGTAGCATGCTGCAAACTGGAATAATGGCTGTTTAAAGCCCAGCCAATGGGCAGACAGAGGGGGCGGGGCTTTGTTCGTCCCTATTGGCGGTTTTAGTCCATGTGCAAAATTTGTACTCCGTAGCATGCTGCGAACTTGAGTTATGGCTGTTTAAAGGCCAGCCAATGGGAAGACAGAGGGGGCGGGGCTTCAGCAATGCATGCTTGTCCCTATTGGTGGTCTAAGTGCACATACCAAATTTGGACTTGGTGCCATGCTGCAAACTGGAGTTATAGCTGTTTAAAATCCCGTGCTCATCTCGTGCTCATACGGGCGGACGGACATAACATACGCTGGGGGTCCCTGGACAGAGGGGGCGGGGCTTCAGCAATTCATGCTCGTCCCTATTGGTGGTCTAAGTCCACATATTAAATTTGGACTTGGTGGCATGCTGGAAACTGGAGTTATAGCTGTTTAAAATCCCGTGCTCATCCCGTGCTCATACGGGCGGACGGACATAACATACGCTGGGGGTCCCTGGACCCCTCTTTGATAACCAGTGGCACGTGTGGCCAATGAGAGGAGAGATGGCATAGGCAATCTCCAAGTCCGTGTGTGTGTGTGTGCGCGTGTGTTTGTATGTGTTTCTTCTTTGCCGTGCTCATCCTGTGCTCATACGGACGGACGGACACGGAGACAAAGTCAAGTGTAGAGCGGTTGGCACCGCTAAAAATAGCAGATCTACAAGCTCATAGCGCGGCACTCGGTGCCACGCTATG
The DNA here is from genome assembly GCF_963454915.1 of Gymnoscopelus microlampas. Classification (NCBI taxonomy): domain Eukaryota; kingdom Metazoa; phylum Chordata; class Actinopteri; order Myctophiformes; family Myctophidae; genus Gymnoscopelus; species Gymnoscopelus microlampas. Next base: position 11,661,644 of record NC_139953.1, read on the forward strand.
AGCTTGTATATCTGCTATTTTTGAATAGCCAAAGAAATCTAAAAATGACACTTTGATGATGATGCATGCATTCCCTGATTGAATGGATTAAGGATACAAACCTACTTCTCCCTTTTCTCTCCTGATTTAAGAGTTTACAAGGTCGTTTGTGTGTTTGGTGACCCCGGGCATTGGCCGCTTAAAACCTGTTGACAGCTCATTGTGCATTTGAAAAAGAAAAAGAAACAATACTTCCCTTTTTGTATTGCTGGAAAAGGTTGCGTATTTGGTCAAGAACAATGAGGTTGTGTGCTAATTTCAACAGCAATTCTTGATATTACAAATGATACGCTTATTTATCCCAGTAGTGGTCCTGCATTATGACTGGAATGATCTATATCGTTGCAGAAACCTCTTAACTCCATATTTTAACTGTGTTTTTTCGTAAATTAATGCCTTACTTCATCATACTGCAGCCTCACACAAAAGCATCAAAAGTAGCAGATCGACAAGCTCGAAAACGCGGCGCGAAAAGACACCTTTCCAGCTTGTAGATCTGCTACTTTTGATGTTTTTGAATTTGAATCCTGAAAAAGAACAGTCTTGAGGCATGAGGTTTCTACCCGACAGAGACTATATCCTATAGGATCAAGCCAGACGCTCTTCTACAATCTTCTAATGAGAGTCTGTAAATCTGCCTCACAAAAGTTGTGACAGGAATTGCATCTGTTTGCCATTTCCAGTCATAAAAATATATTCTAAAATCTTTTAAAAATATAATTTATTCCTTCCTATAGTTCCTGCTCACCACCGCGGAGTTTGTGGGTTCGAATCCACCGTGGTGCACATCCAGCTTTGTCGAGCGTCCGCGTTGGCCCGTGTTCGGGGGAGATGCAGTTTCAGTAGCCGTTAGTTACGCAACTGCAGAGGTGAAACAGAAGTGTGTGTGTGTGTGTGTGTGTGTGTGTGCGTGTGTGTGCGTGTGTGTGTGTGTGTGTGTGTGTGTGTGTGTGTGTGTGTGTGTGTGTGTGTGTGTGTGTGTGTGTTTTGATTGAATACTTTATTTAGAAGTTTGCAGGGAAAAAAAACACATGTCATTTTTTAAAGGTTTTCAGGAAAAATAAAAAACTGATCCAAAACAAAACTATAGGATATTTCTTAATCATTTCACCCAAAACGTTTATAACAAATTGTGACTATTCATTTAAAAATAACACTGTCTGTTAGTTATGTAACATAAGAGATTTAAATAAGTTTAAATAGGATTAAACCTGATTTAGGCCAAATGATTTTGGCCTAAGTCAAAATCATCTGGCAATTATTTTGGCCTAAGTCACAAAAACAAGTGACTTAGGCCAAAAGAAATGCCTATTTTTGCCTAAGTTACACTAAGTTAGGCCATTATACTAAAAGGGGAGGGAATAGCATGATCCTTTTCAATTAGGAGATAGATGATTTTACCTGAGGTGGCCAGTGTCATGAGCAGCTTACTTAGGCAAAAAAAAACCATTTTCCTCAAAAAATGACTTTAGGCCATTAGTTTAGCAATGGTGACGACATGGAACTGATGGAAGTACAGTTCACAATACAAGGTCTGTATGGTGTATGGTCTGCTAGAATGGGAGAAAGTGAAATATATTTTAAAGCGCTTTGGAGAAAGGCACTGAGTCTATATAAATGCAGTCCATTTTTGTTGGGTAAGGTAATTTTTTTACCCTAAACTGCAGTGTGTCAAGTTGTAAGCTTGTAGATCGGCTACTGTAGCTACGTTTGGCACAATAAACAGTACTGGAGCTATAAATCAGGCTCAATTGTGACGTGAAAAGTCAGGTTCTCTGGAGCTATAAATCAGGCTCAATTGTGACGTGAAAAGTCAGGTTGAAAGTGGTTTAACGCTTGTCTTCTAATTGTGCTGAGCAGGGAAAATAATATGTAGAGAATCCTGGAAGCCAAGATCACATATGATATTCACATCTGTATTTACATTATGAATAAAGCGATTTCCAATCTAAATTATACGTGAGTTATCTGACTGATCCAGGGCCACGGTGAAGAATAACATGAGGTGGCACACTCATTCATATACATTATACATATATTTAATAGGCTTCGCACATCATGCATGTATGCAGATGTAATGGAACTTTAAGTAGGGTATGAGTTTTGCGCCCACCCATCACAGCAGAGGTCTGCTCCCAGTCAGCTCCTTATTACCACAAGGGATTAACCCATTAAGGCCTGAGGTTCCGATTTCTACAAAATGTCTTCTAAATCCTAACAGTTTTCTCATAAACTTGCTTGCTTTATCAGTGATTCTCAAACATTTTCATGTCGAGGACCCTCGAAATGATATGTAATTGGCCGCCGACCCCCATCTGAAAATACTTTGGTTCCAGGGACCCCCAGGAGCAACGATTTGAGTTACAAATGTTTGCTTTAACCAAAAAAACATAATTACACAAGTCAACCAAAGCAAATCATACTAATACTAATAATGCAAAATTATAAAATACGTTTAGTGTGTAACACTGGGTGTATAGGAAAACAAAAACAAAACAATTGCAAGAAGTTATAATATATGTAATGCAAGTATGAAATGTAATATGAACAACCTGCAATAAAGGTATAATACAAAAAAATCAGATCTACAACATGTATACAGTTGGTGGCCACTAGTGACTTTGGCCATTCTCCTTCTCCACACCTCCTGCATGGAACGCGTGACCCGAGAGGATGTTGGTTCGAGTCCAGCACACAACACCAATGGTTTTGATAATGTGGATTGACTCTATATGAACAAACTTGTTACATCAACAAAACGCATCGCATTCTGTTTGTGTGTGACATGCATGATGCAAAGGTTTTGAAAGTGAAACTGGTCAAATCATTTTAACCACTTAGCTTTGGCTATTCAAAACCTTGAATAAAGTGTGCATAACTTTGAATCTTTTTTTAAAGTGAAAATGAATTGATATATTTGCTTCTGGCGGTCCCTGGCACAAAACATTTTCAAATTGGGGTCCGCGGCCAAATGTATATCAATTTAGGGGTCCTTGGCATGAAAGAGGTTGAAAACCACTGGTTTAAGTGGTTGCACAGATGCGTTCCCGGTCTTAATGGGTTAAGGAGCCAGCCTCTCTTGGGAGGTCGGATGTTTGCCTTTTGGCTGGGAGTTAAGAGGAAAAAGGGGATTATAGGGAGCCACGTTGTTGTTATTTTCCCCTCACACTCTCTACATAGCAACTAAATACATACAAAGACACTGAATATTCCGCCTTGGCATTTGGCTGCTGCGTTTTTCAGCTATTTGGAACTTCTTTGGACCGAGAGGTACGGCCTGATTCAATAAAGTGCTCTCCTCATTCCTGTGAGGAATTGTAAATATCAGCCAAATTAAATAAAAAAAAGATTATAACCGTAGCCATAACACTACACCTAATAAAAACCCCTCATCCTGTTGCCCTGTTTCAATGATGAAATGCCATACTCAGTGAACTGGGCCTAAATGGCACCAGGAGTGAGCGTTCAGTTTATCAACACCCGTGCAATTCTAAAAGTTGCACGTCCTGCAGACTCGAGGTAATTGTCTGACCGATGTCATGTTTTTGGGTAATATTTTGGCGAGTCCTAGCTCACGGATTAATGATTGTTTTGACCGATATATTTTCCAATCAATTTGAAAAACATATCTTCCGTCTCCATCCATCACTAAACGGAACAGTTTGTTCTTCCCTCTGGTGTAGTTGGCATTGATGTTTTGTGTGCCAATGTTCCCGCGGATTAAATGTTTTGTTGTTACACTGACAGATCTGTGGATGGATTTGTTTTCCTGTATGAGTGCTCAGTTTTTATTAAAGGACGACTTCACCGATTTTCAACCTATCTTCATATAATTGGCCCTCACTAATACTCATGATAAAATGGGTTTCTACTCTGTCTGTGTCTCAGAGGAGGGCTGTGGACAGTTCAGAGTCCCGTCTACCAGTGACATCATCAATGGGGAATCCAAGCTAATAGAAACTGCAGGCTTTCTATTCCTGGAAAGTTGCAATGCAAAATAAGAAGCCATTGTTCTCGTGTTAATAAAAATCTAAAGAAAAAAATCATGCCTAACGATGCTGTCACTGGTAGACGGGGTTCTGGACTGTCCACAGCCCTCCTACGAGACACAGACCAAGTACAAAAAAATGGTATCATTTTGTCATGAGTATTAGTGAGGACCAATTATATGAAGATAGGTTGAAAATCGGTGAAGTCGTCCTTTAAGGGGATCCCCATTTTGGGTATGTCATTATACATGTAGGTGGAGATTTTCACGTAATGTGAACATCTCTACAAAATATCTAAGCGTTTCTGGCATACATCTACAAGCTCACAACGCAGCTTGTAGATCGAGCTTGTAGATCGGCTATAGTTATTGAAGGTTTTGGAATAGGCCTCAATTTAACAAAAATCGGGACACAAAAAAAAGCTGACTGAAAAAGGCAAACAACAGCCGATATATATATATCAGTCTGGCTCTATGAAAGATGCCAATTGATGTAATCCAGCAGGTCCTGCTGCAGCCCGAAGGCAACACAGCGTAGCCAGTTCACAGGAACGATGCTCTCGTCTTGAATGAGTCATCCCCAATAGCCTGCGAACAGTAGAAAAGTGGCTTTCATTAATCACCCAAATGGCTCCAACGTAAGTAAGTACAGCGTAAGTACTCAGGCGGAGGCAGTAATCGTCATGACATGAAGCACAGCGTAAGTGAAACCAGAGGTGGAGATGCTGCTGCTGCTGCTGCCGGGCCGTGCCGATGCCATCACCGTGCACGTCTGATCCCTTTGTGTTGCTCTTTGAGATAGGCTGGAAACCGAGGTGGGAAAAAAACATTATAGCGAATACCTCCCTCTGTGACAAATTGCAATGTAAATTGTATAGAATACAAGGTTAGAAGAAGTGGATTTCATCATCACGGCATGTGTTTTGGATAATAGGAAAGTGGCCGTACTGTATGTGAAAAGCATTTGAAGATCTATAATCTTCGATAGGAGTTGCAAACACTTATATGTGACTTCCTCAGAACCGAGCAAAAATGACAGCATATACTGGAAAGTTATTCATTAGATAATTACGTCATTGAACTGCAGTTAGCCTAAATAGTGTCCAGCTGGAAGGTATAGGGCTGGGCAGTGTGGAGATTATTATATCCATACCGTGATATGAGACTAGACATTTACTGGGATTTGGATAATGTAATATGGTGATACTACGGCATCAATAAGTGTTGTGTTCAATCTGTGCCTCCTCGTCCTCTGTGCCTCTGTGGCATTTATCAAAAGGCTGAGCAGGCCCGATTTATTTTTGAGCAAATTGGATCAAAATTGCAAGAGAAAAAGATCTAAGAGACTGAAAGAGCGTTCGTTATTGGGGCACAGACGGCAAAGGGGCTTCAGTCACAAGGACTGCTCAACTGGTTACGTTCTGTTTCAATAGGAACAGTGACTATAAATAGGGGGGGGAAAAGGACAGCCAGTTGCTCACAGTGACGAGATATAAAGATGTGCTCACTGGATCAAATGGGATCAAATGAGGGCACTCAGGAGTAAAAACTGAGGACAAGCCTCATTAACCCATTAAGACCTGAGGCCGATTCTACGAATGTCTTCTAAATCCCAACAGCATTCTGAAAACACGTTTCTATATCAGTGGTTCTCAAACTTTTTCATGTCAAGGACCCCCAAAATTATATTTATTTGGCCGCCGACCCCCATCTCAAAATATTTTGTTCCAGGGACCCCCAGAAGCAAAGATTTGAGTTAAAAAAATAATATTATATACAGTATTCAAAGATTTTCACAAATTTTCAAAAATAGCCAAAGTGTATAATAATGCTTTTTTAGCTCAAATACAAAAAGTGACACAGATGCGTTCCGGGGTCTTAATGGGTTAATACAAGACAACTGCCGATATGTTGCAACCTTGTTTGTTTTTTTCTCATCAGTGACTAAATTGGGTTGGAAATGTTGGTCAAAACCACGCAGTGATTGTGGTGAATGAGTGATACTGTATATACGTATACTTACAGGAAAAACTACTAGAGCAACTCCTCCTCGGATGACTGAGCATGTCAGTGCAGGATGCGATCATACTGTCAGCGAGAACAATCTGTTTACTGTACATAAAGATGTTTTAGTAGGGTTGCAGTGCATAGACCTCTCATTACCATGATGATGGACACATTATTTCAGAGTTCATTGGTGCAAAAAAAAAACATAGGCACTGGTCTATGGAAATGTGGGGGGAAAAAAAGAGATATGGTCAGATGAGTCATCCTTCACCATATTCTCCACAACTGGGAGAATGCACAGTGGTTTAAAGTGACTAAGTACATTTACTCAAGTACTGTACGTAAGAACAATTTCGAGGTACTTTTACTTTACTGAAGTATTTCCAATTGTCTATACTTTTACTTCTACTCCGCTACATCTCGGAGGCAAATGTTGTGCTTTTGCTCCACTATTATTTGAAAACATTTAATTACTAGTTACTTTGCAGATATGAATTATTACAATATAAGACAAACATTAACCACTTTAGCCTTATTGTATGCATAGGCTATTTTCAAACATTTTAGTACTTTTACTTTTGGTACTTTGAGTACATTTTGATACCAAAATGTTGTACTTTTACTCAAGTCAATTTTGAATTCGGGACTTTTACTTGCAACGGAGTACTTCTACATTGCGGTATTGAAACTTTTACTTAAGTAAAACATTTGAGTACTTTTTCCACCGCTGAGAATGCATGTGTGGCGTACACCAAGAGAACGGTGCAGGCCTGAATGTTTTAGTGAAGGGGGTACCGTGGTTTTCCTGACGAGGTTTGGGTCCCACTTGTCTCCTTTAAGGAGAAGGGTCACTGCAAATCAATACAAACGTATTCCGAGTGATCACCATTATTATCCTGTGATTAAACGTTTAAACATGATGGGAGTGGTCTGTTCCAGGATGACGATGCCCCCCATCCACAGGGCACGAGGAGTCACTGAATGGTTTGAAACCATTCAGTGAAATGAAAATGATGCAAAACATATGGCCTTCGCAACAGTGGTGGAAAGTAACTAAGAGCATGTACTGTACTTTTCTTTTTAAACTTCTCTTTTTCATTTTGAAATATTTCGACTTTACTGGAGTATTTCCCATTTTCAATACTTTTACTTCTACTCCACTGCATCTCAGAGGCAAATATTGTACTTTTACTCCTACAATGATTTGAAAACTCTAGTTACTTTGTAAAACATATATTAACCAACCTCTTCAGCCGTGGCTAGTTGCAAATAGAAGATCTTCAAGCTCACAACGTGTCGCTTTTCAAAGGATTTTTACACATTTGAAAACATGTGAAATGGGATATTGTGCATAATGAGTACTTTTACTTTTAGTACTTAAAGGTAGGGTAAGTGATATTTTTGGGTTAAAACAAAAAGTTTTGCACTAAAAGATTAATGCACTATATTTTGATATTAATCATTGCTATAAAGTGTTTCTTCAGTAAGAGGTCTCCCCGTCTCTCCAGCTCTTTAATAAACAGAAAATACATTTTCAGGTGGGTGACAACATGTCAGTCAATCAGGAGAGAGTACCCATTTATCAGCTTCATTTTTATAGTGTTCCAGTTCCAATTGTGTCTGCTCATTTCTTAGTGTCATCACTTCCAATTTCACTTGTTTAATCTGCATCCTGACTGAGTTCTCTATCCTGACTGGATAAAATTGGTATCCTGACCTGAAAATGCATTTTCTGTTTAATAAAGAGCTGGAGAGTCATGGAGACTCCTGTTACTGAACAAACACTCTATAGCAATGAGTGCTATCAGAATATAAAGCTGTTTAATACTTATTTTGACCAATGAAAATCACTTACCCTACCTAAAATATATCTTGACGCCAATCATTTTGTACTTTTACTCAAGTACATTTTTAATATAATATATAATATGGTGCTCTCCACCACCGTCATCAAAACACCAAATGGGGTTATATATGTTTTGTTAGAATGGTGTTCCTTCCAACCAGTCGAGTTCCAGAGACCTGTAGAATCGATGCCAAGGTGCATTGAAAATTGTCTGGTGGCTCACAGAGGCTCTAAAACCTTACTAAGACAATTTATGTTGTTTGTTTCCTTTCATTTGTCACCAGTACGTACATTGAAAGTGATTTGACACTTATCAGGAACCAAACCCCATGGCAATGGCTGTGAGATAAATTGTATAATGTTATTACTGTTGGATTTAATACAGTAAGAAATATTATTGTTATTATAGCCGGCTCTGTTTTATTCTCATCAGACAAAGAAACTATCAGTCCCACCCCCTAAAAAACAGACAGTCAGACTTACTAACTATTAGTATTGCTCTTTTATGGAAAGTAAGTGTAAAATCCAATGACTTTTGAAAAAAATAATGGAATCACTCTAACCACATTTTACGAGAGGAATAAAAACACCATTTCTTACCTACAGTTTATGTCGCGTTGAATTTAAGCCTAAGCGGCGTTATCGGTGCGGAATGTAGAATCTCAGGCCGTGTTCCCTCCGATTATGACCGGGCCATAAATGATAATGGACAAAGTAGGCTCTACACAAGTGCTTAATGATTAAGTGCCTTTGCTCCTTGTTTGTTTAATATCCACACTTATTCAGGCGCTGTGCTAATCCTATATGAGTTGTAAACCTAAACTCATAAACAGCCAACAACATAAAAAAAGAAGCCAGCCACTAACCTTATTTGCTCTCTGGGTACAGAGATGTTGCAGAAAATGGAATGGAAGAGAATAGAGGAGAGTGAAATAGAAGGAATATTAATGTTATTTTCGTCAATCGAGGACTTGACAACTCTTAACCACGTTTTGACTTACATTTGTGATATTGCTCATTTGGAAAGATTGAGTGTTTTTTTGCGGCGGCCGGATGCCCATTTCTTTTGTAACTTAAATGACCCAAAGATTTGAAATTCAAGTCAAATTATTGTGAGCCAGTGTCATGATCATTTTCCACACTCATCATCCCTTGTTTTATTATTAACAGGGGAGAAGAAAAGAAAAAAGATTTTCCACTCCCCAGGAGTGAAGTTGAAGATTGAAAGTATATGCTTCACTAATAGTGTCCACATGTGACATTGTATAGTTGTCCCTATGAAGACGGTCCTGAGTTAGTTGTTTTGTGTCCTGAAGAATGTTCTCCCCCACAGGGACATGTTTGAAAAGTGTCTCTGTGTTAGCTGTGCATAAAGGAATCCAACCTGACAACGGACGGTTGTAGTACCCATTTGTTTTCAGAAGAGCGTGGGAACCAAGCAGTGGTGGAAAAAGTACTCAAATTCTTTAGGTAAAAGTAGCAATACTGCAATGTAGAAGTACTCTGTTACATGTAAACGTCTTGGAATTCAAAATTTACTTGCGTAAAATTACAAAAGTATTGGCATCAAAATGTACTTTAAGTACCAAAAGTAAAAGTACTAAAATGTTTGAAAATAGCCTATCTACAAGCTCACAACGCGTCACGATGTGACACGTTGTGAGCTTTAAGATCTGCTATTTTCAAATAGCCTATGTATAAAATAGGGCTAAAGTGGTTAATGTATGTTTCATAATATCATAAATTATATCTGAAAAGTAACTAGTAACGAAAATTGTCTAATAATTGTAGTGGAGTAAAAGTACAATATTTGCCTCTGAGATGTAGTAGAGTAGAAGTAAAAGTACTGAAAATGGAATATACTCCAGTAAATTAAAGAATCCTCAAAAGTGTACTTAAGTACAGTACTTGAGTAAATGTACTTACAGCAGTTACTTTACACCACTGGAACCAAGTCCCCTTAGTGTCACGGTAGAGTATGAACGATGTGAGGAAGACCAGCCGCGGCTAGATCCTGAGTGTCATTTTAACTAGATATGAACCCATAGAGTCAGGATGCAGCAGTGCACGGGGGAGGATAGCTCAGGACGGAACAGGATGCATTGCCACACGGTGCACCTGTTTCAACACAATAACTCTTCTGTTCAACAAGACAAATGACATTTCTGAGGGACTGAGGTCCAAAAACGATTTAATGATCTGGGCCAGATTATCCATATATTGCATTGGATCTGTCATGATTTAATTGGTTGGTTAAATAAAGAACAACGTAAACTGAGAATCTCTAAAAACATGCATGTTGAGATGAGACTTGAACCTACAGTGTGACATTGGTGAACATGAAACACGGTTACCAAAGGTGCACAGCACATCTGTCCTTGCGAGGTAGCCAACCAACGGATGAAACACAAAATTAAAAGGGGAAAAAGGCAGTCTAGTCTATCCTAAACGATTTTTCTGTCTCTGCGTTCACAATGAACTTGCATCGGCAGCTACGAATGTATACTCCTTTATTATTTAGCGATGAACATCAAAACATCAAGCCACAGTCTTCCTGCATGCAGTCCAGATTCCAGAACACTTTCCCATCGATGTTAAAGATTTGAACATAATTCACGGAACAACTGGTGGTCAAAGCAGACGTGTCAAATAAAACTTCAACATTAAATGACAGTGAGACAGTAAGTCTCACAGTCTAGTGTGATTACAGGTCAATCAGTAAACACCGAAGGAGAGCTGTGTTGATAAAGCCAGGTTATTCATATCTTTTCATACATTTCCATGCAAGTATGGACATATGGTGTCAACATGGCAAAACACCGCTGGTAGTCGGTACTCCTGGTTTCTGCTGGGAACAGGGTTCGATTCCCTGCAGCGCTGTGCTTACTGTTTCACTTTGTCCTGTTGTGTATACTTTACTTACTTACTGCCCTTTATGCCAGCTTGGCATGTAGGGCAGCAACAAAGGATCTCCACTCCTGTCTGTTCTGGGCCAGCGTCTTTATAGAACCCCAGGTGTGATGCAGGTTCTTCAGCTCTCCCTCTACTGTCCTACGCCAGGTGTTCTTATATTTGGCGTTCAGGACTTCCATCTTCCTGTCAGTAGCTTCCTTTCGGCTTTCACTACTGTCATTCATACAAGCATCTTCCGATGACCCTGGAAGCCCATCCCGTACATTTGTGTTAATTTCCTTTGTTGCTGTTTCCGTAACAAGATATTTTTTACGGTACTGGGTTGTTAG